>NC_079446.1:25507768-25530268 GCF_903798145.1 Danio aesculapii
GCTTTATTTTAATGATACCTCCACTTTTATAGTCCGTACTACCACTAGAAAACATTATTAAGTGTGTCTGTTTAGGGATATGACCAAACATATGAACAGAAGGCAAAAACGTACGTTGAGTTGAAAAACTCTTGCCTGAATGTTTAAAACAACTTTGGAAAGAAAGAAAGCTAACATGCTAAGTTATGATACCCAGAATTGCTACCAAGCCTGTTTTAAAATGCCTACCATGTTGTAGCATGTTGTTAGCATTAATTGGCATGTTTAACATTTTTGAAGGCTAAATAATGATAATACTGAGAAATGGGATACACTGAAGTTCTCATGACATTATTATGTTAAGTACAGTTAAACAAAACTGTAATTGGTTATTATATTTATTAACTGTACTTACAATTTATTTAATAATCTTTGTAGATGTCATGTGAATTTTTAACATAACATTTATGTTAACCACCATTGTAAAAGTGAATAGCACATAGCAGGCACATACTGATATAAACAAAGATACCTTTTTCTGATACCATTGATTTGTAGGCCACAAACAACAGCAGGAAATCATTGTTGCATTTTTCCACATAGAAGAGTGTCAAGTAAAAAAATGTGATAGATTGCACATATTTCTAACATGTTTTAGCAGTTGTTTATCATGTTTTCCTAGCACGTTTCTACCATTTTTAAAATGGTTACCATGCTTTAGCATGTTTTTAACATATATTAGTGTATATTAGCGTGTTTGACATTTGTAAAGCCTAAATACTACTGAGAGATGGGATGACTGAAGTTCTCTTTTTTTCAATAATATTTGACCAAAATTGTATTTATTGATTTATTTACGAACTTTAATTTCCTTTTGTTTAATACACTTTGTCATATTTGCCAATGTCGAGGTTGTTTTTACATAGTGATATTTATCTTTACCATCACTGTTAAAGCGAATAGCACATAAACAAAGATGTCTGCGTGAAACATGATTAAATATATTATTATTTTCCAGATACCGATGTTTTTGTCCACACCTCAGCATGAAGTCATTGTTGTGTTTTTCCACATTGAAAAGTTTTAAATCAAAAATGTGATAGATTTCACATATTTCTAACATGCTTTAGCATTTGTCTGTCATGTTTTGCTAGCACATTTCTAGCATTTTTAAAAATGGCTACCATGTTTTTAGCACTAATTAGCATGTTTGACATTTGTAAAGGCTAAATACTACTGAGAGATGGGATGCACTAAAGTTCTCAATATTTTTATTTTTGTTTGTAAAATTTGACCAATATGTAATTCATTGATTTATTTACTAACTTTAACTTTATCAATATTAGTAAACTTTGTCATATTTGCAGATGTATAGGATGTTTTTACATAGTAACATTTATCTTTACCATAACTGTTAAAGCGAATAGCACATAAACAAAGATATCTACGTGAAACGTGATTTAAAATGATATTTTCCCCCTGATCCCTTTAGTATTAGTAGCTGTCTATCATGTTTTGCTAGCACATTTCTAGCATTTTGACAAAAAGCTACCATGTTTTAGCATGGTTTTAGCATTAGTAAGCATGTTTGACATTTGTAAAGCCTAAAAACTACTGAGAGATGGGATGCACTAAAGTTCTCGTTACTTTTTTTAGTAATATTTTACTAAATTTGTATTTATTCATTTATTTACTAACTTTAATTTCATTTTATTTAATACACTTTGTCATATTTGTGGATAACATTTTTCTTTACCATCACTATTAAAGCAAATAGCACATAAACAAAAATATCTATGCGTAACATGATGAAATATGTTATTTTTTCCCCAGATATCATTGTTTTTGTTGTCCACACTACAGCAGGACTTTTTTTTTCACATTTTTCCACATAGTAGAATGTTATGTCAAATACGCAGTGCAATGTGTCTTCTAACGTATCAGTATTAGTTTAGATCTTGCCAAAGGCTTTCTGACAGCTATGAGTGAAACCTGCTTAATATATGAAATGCGTTTCATGTCTCAGAAGCTTCCCATGTTTTTTTACACAACATGCCCTAGGCACTTTACTAACAGGCTGTTTGCTTCCATGACGATGCACACAGACTTTGCACTGAGTGAAATCCGTGGCTCAATATGGATTGTGGGTCGTTATTGACATTTAGCTTTTTTTCTGCACAGATTGAACGCCGTATGGAGTTGGTGCGGGTCGTTTCGCACAACACGCACAAAAGAATGGCAGTGTGTTTGCAGGGGCAGATTGGCACCGATGCTGAGAAGAGACATGTAAGGGCATAACGGTGCTTATGGCTGCACAAAATGTCAGTCATCATCAAATATTTTGGATTGCATGTAATGTTGCACAAACTCCCTGTGTTTCTGTCACAGAAAAAGCTTCCACTGACAGCGCTGTCACAGGCCATGCAGGACGGGGGGAACCAGCTGGGGGAGGACTCTCTGATTGGGTAAAATGGCATGACATCATCATCGATTTACACTCAAGGCTGCTTCTTTATTGTTATATCGGGAATTGATCATCGCGTTGTATTATTAATATGAGATGATGACTCCGAGTTTTATATGTTGCTGAGCTTGATCATTAAATTGCTAGAAAATGAGTAAAACCTTTATAATATTACAAGATTGAATGTTATTAATCATCATTTACAGTTTACAGAAATTTTGCTCCTTTAATCTTATTGTTAAAAAATACAGAACAATAATTTTTAATTAATGAATAATGAATGAATGAATTTATTTGTTGTTTATTTATTTATTTAGTACTGTCCTGAACAAGGTATTTTCTTTTTTTATACTTGGTTTTTATGAATTTTTTTAGGAACATATAACCATTGGGAAACAAACAAACAAACAAAAAATAATAATACATATATACAGTACATACATATACATACATACATACAGTTGAAGTCATAATTATTATCTAGCCGAAATAAAACAAATAAGACTTTCTCCAGAAGAAAAAATATTATCAGACATACTATGAAAATTTTCTTGCTCTGTTAAACATCATTTGGAAAATATTTAAAAAAAGAAAAAAAAGCTCAAAGGGGGGCTAATAATTCTGACTTCAACTGTACATACGTACATGTATGCATATATACATAAATACATCCATTCCACACATGTATATCTATATACATATATATATATATATATATATATATATATATATATATAAAATATTAAATTAACCTCATCAAGAAAATATATAAATAGAATCAGTATAAAATATAATAAAAGGTTGCCAAACATATTCTCGCTATGATGCATAGTTTCTAGAATTAAGTAAATATTAAATTATAGATAATTGTATTGTCGTTGTGGAGAAAGCCAGCCATTTACTCCATTTCTTTTCAAAGATCTCCATTTGTAATCAAAGTGCATGAGTCATTTTTTTCATTTTCTCAACTGCTGCTATTATTTGGAACTATTCATCTTTAGTTGGTGGGTCTTCTTTATACCATTTCCAGGTTATAGCTTTTTTTACTTGTTGCCAAAAATAACTTAAATGGATGTCTATCTTCCTTTTAAGTTTAATAGGAATATCTCTTAGATGAAGTACTTCGAATGATCTAGGAAAATCAGAGTTCAAAAATATTGAAAACTGTTCATTTTTAAACACTACCAGAATATATGGTATATAGAATAATATTCTACCCCACAGTTCCTTCAACAAGGATAAGGAATCCCCGATTGATATGATTTAATTCTTGGTTTAATAAAAAATCTAATCAAGTTTTTCCAACAAAACTTACACCACATTTTTGTGCTTGTTGAGGTATGTGGGACAGCACATATTTGAACCCGTTGGTCTTGATTCAAAATAATGCCTGCTTCCTTTTCCCATTTTAATCTTGTACAGTCTGTTGAGAGTCCTCTCAAATTACTTATTGCTATATATAATTTAGAAATTGTTTAGTCATACTTCTCTTATCTGAAGGAAAATCTGAACAAGCTGATTGTTGTAATCCTCATCCTGTATATTTTTTCATATAATAGTCCCGCAACTGTAAATATAAATAGATATTGGTTTAGAAGACCAAACTTGTCTTTTAAAGTTTGGAAGCATTCCATTCTGCCATCTTTTATAATTGTACAAAATGAAGAGATTCCTAAATGTACCCATTGTTTAAATCTATTATCCATAGTGAACAAGGTATTGTCATAAAAGATGTTTTCATATAGTCCACAAGACAGGAAAAGACCTGAAATTATTCGAATAACCTAAATTCCAAAATATTTTTTAAATCTGGTTTTCCACAGAAATATTAAGCTGTAACTTTTGTAACTTAAAAGAAGAAATGATTCATGAGCAACAAGTCATAATATTAGAGTGTTCCCTGAGAGGATTATGTGAGACTGGAGTAATGACGCTGAATATTTTGCTCTGTCGTCACAGGAATAATTTTCATATTAAAATGCATACACGGAGAGAGCAGTTATTTTAAGTAGAATTGTTTTAAAGGGCACCTATGATGAATATCAACTTTTATAATCTGTTTGGACAGAATTGTGTGTAGATGCAGTGTGGTCACTGTCATATTGGAGTGATATAAACATAAGAACTCTCTCTTTTCTTAATTTACTGATGTTACATTTTTTCCTCAGTCGCTTTGGTGCATTTCTAACAACACTACTTACATTTGCACAACAGTTCATGCATTTCTCAAAACAATTAGTCATTTGTGCACATCATAGTATCAGTTTCTCATTCCTTCCAACAAATTGCAAATGCTTTTGGACATTCATCAATTGCTGTAATACAACTCTCTGCTGTTTATAACATTATCATTTGCTTATGTCATGTCAGTCAAAATTAACTAAACTTGTGAATGCTGAATAGTAATTCCATATAAAACTAATAGTCCTCATTTCATTACTTGAGTCTTTACATACAAAAATGTTGAACTAGTTCTGCCAAATCTGTCAAGCAAGTTTTATTTAAAAAAAATTGAATCTTTTTTTTTTTTCTGAAAATCTCTTCTAAATTGTACAATTTCATGAATGATTTACAGACCCATGTATGTTGTAGGTTCAGTTCCAATATGTACTGCAATATTGTATACAGTTGTGCACAGCTCTACACAAAGGAAGGTCATGTTTGTTGTAAATAAAGGTGTATTTATACTTTTGCACAATGCTGTGAATAAATTAGAAATGCAAAGAGCAAACGCAGTAAACATGTGAAACATACATATTCAGTGTCTTGTACTCAGATACCTCTCTAAATTCAGTGATGTCCAACTTTACTGTAGTTTTCAAATGGCTGTGCAAATAGTATATAGTGCTGTCTTGAGTATTTTCAGGAAGTGTCACCAAAATCATTGGAAAACTGTCATAATATAAACATGACAAAGCCATTTGACTAGCTTGTTCATAAACGATGTCAGGACTTTTCATCTTGATGACACTGACACTTTCATTGACATCAATACTTGCTTTTGAGGAATGAGCTCTCCATTTTGAGCAAGTGACACGCTTTTGCAGGTTATCAACTAGGTTGTGTAATTTGTACAAATTGTTTTGAGAAATGCATTAACTGTTGTGTAAATGTAACTAGTGTTGTGAGAAATGCACCAAAGCCGCTGAGAAAAAATGTAATATAGGATTTAAATCCCAGTGATTTTGAGGCTCACTGCAACATGATGTAAGAGTGCAGTTGAGTGCCGAGTGCCGAATTTATTGACCGATGCTATGTCTCCATAATAGCATGTATACACATATCCACAGAACATTTTTTTGCAAAGAAACTGGGATTAAAACATATATTAAAACTTGTTAAAAATTGTGATCAACTGCACCTCAAAAATTATTTGTTTAAAATGTTTTTAAAACAGAGCATGTTTTGTAATAGAGTAAAAATGCCATGCAATTCTTAATCGATTTAATCATTAAGGCTGTATGGTGTCAGTAAACGTGCAAATGTAGTGTTGGTTTGTGTACTGGAAATGACATTTGTCTGAGACTCATCATTTTAGAAAAGCTTGAATAGACTCCACAACAAATACATCAAATAAACCTAAGTAAACTTATTTCAGCTTCATCTGTGTCTGTTTCTGTCACTGACAGCTGTTTATCTGAAGTAACGCGGGAAAAGCAGACATGCACATTGGAACGGTGGGCGGGGCGAAGCGGCTCATTTGGATTTAAAGCTAGAGGCTACAAAAACAGCTACATTCTAGTTTATATAATAAATAGTCTGATGAATATTTTAAGCTGAAACTTTACAGACACATTCTGGAGACACCAAAGTCTTATCTTTCATGTTGTAAAAGGGGTAAAATAGGAGCCCTTTAAGTCTTGTTTTGAGTGACTAGAGCATTTTTGGTATCTTCTGTGCAGGAAGATGATGGAGATGTGTGGAGATGCGGAGAACAGACTGGCCTCAGAGCTGATGCAGCATGAGATGAACATCGAGAAGGAGATCTTAGACCCTCTCAATCAGCTAGCAGAGGTACATACTGTCCTTCATGGATTATGCAAGCGCATTTCCCCAATTTTTATTAGGGAGCCACTGAATTTTCAGCTACCAGAAGTGATCATCTGAAAATGGCATTTTCAATGTTTAGAACAAAAAAGAAAAATAACCCATAAACCAACTAGTAACCCAAATAACCCACTCGCATTCATTTCAATGGCTTGTGCCACGCAAAGGTGGTTTGTTGTTGCACCAAAGTGCAAGATCGGTGGAGTGCATCGTAGACTAGCTTGCGTATGCGCGACGGTCAAATATTAAAAATAGTTTATTATTACGCTCTGTGGATATTCTGCTCATTTGCACATATACTTTCTATGCAAGTACTCTATGCCAAATCCATTTAAATAACGCACTGACATGACATTTCTATGTGGTTTACTTGTTCCTGCTGTTTACTATAGTGCTGCTCTGCTGTCATGACATTAGCCCGTTTCACAAATACAGACCTTTCCGGAAAATTGCTGGCGATTTTTCCAGAAAGGTCTGTATGTATGAACAGGCCCTTTTTGAAAATAAAGGTAAATTCCTTCCGGCAATTTTCCGGGATAAGAAGTTGTAACATTACCGGTAATTTGCCGGAATGCTGCGCTGTGTGAATGCAGAAGGAAGATTGCTGGAAAGAGCGTGTTCACATCTAGAACTTGCTGACTTGAGACGTCTACTTTAGCCAATCAGAACACTCACAGACGCATTCACATCCGTGCGGTTTATGAAAATAAAAGCCTTTGAATATTTTTCCAGACACATTTAGCTGCTAGATGTTAGTCAGATAACGTTTCTATGTTCCTTCACAATGCCAACTGTGTAAAAAATAATTTATAAATTGCTTATGATAACCCACTGTTTGTTTACCTTCAAGCTCTGCTTTAGTTGCTTGACATGTATACACGTGAAGCAGCCGGTAAACGCCAGCACACACACATATATTATCTCGATATGTGAAAGTGTTTCTCCATACGTTTTCATATAAGTTGTTCACAATACTTATCCATCCACAGAATTTGTAAAGTAGTCAAGTGTGTAAACATTTAGCTGCGGTTCACGTTTCTGCCTTTGGATGTCTCACAAAGCAGCTGCATAAATGATAAAGCTTTAAATAAAAGTGAAATCGCCGGACCCCTTTTACACAAAATACAAACGCTGGACCCCTTCTATGATTACCAATACAAAAGCAGCCGGTTAGAGCTCATTTCTGGTTAATGATGTCAGAATTTACCGTTATTTTGCAATGGATGTGTGAATCGTCTTTTCTAGAAAAGTTCTGGAACGTCTGTGCCTGTGTTAACAGCTTTTTTGAATTTATCAGTAAAGTCGTTCCGGAATTTTTCCGGATATTTACCGGTTTCAATGTGTTAAAGGGGCTAATGCTGGTATAAAGACACCTCTCGACTTGTTCACTGTCAATGCAATTTTTCAGCAAAATGTGGTTATTTTATTGGCTTGTGTTTTAAAAATCAGTGTAATTAAGTTGATGAGTTGAATGCTAAAAATGAAATAATAACTAATTATTACAAAGAATTTTGTATGTAGGCCAATGTATCCAGAAATTTGGTTTTGTTTTGGGCCTGGAATTTTTATTTTGGTGCAAAAAAAACGCATGCTTAGTACCTGGCTACACTGTTGTCGTTTAAAGAAAACATGGTGATTGAAGAAAAAAAACTCTGCACATGTGCCCTTAAATGTAGTTCAGTTCACTTCTAATTTGGTGAACTTTAATCCGGACATAAAATCTGACCACGCACCATTAGTGTTTACAGTGTAATTTTAAGACTGAACCTACATTACAACACATGAACTTACATGAACATTACATGTTTGTAATGAACACATTACAAACAAATGCTTTTATGATGTATATTTTGTGACAGAACTTACTAAACATGCTGGGCTAAATGTGTTCAAATTGCCTTGTGAAAAGAAACACACCCACACACACACACACACACATACACACACATAAATATAAGCTTCAATCAACAATCAATTTTCAATCAGAAGTAAACATACAGACTGTCACAAGGGGGGTGTGGCTGACAGCCGTGAGAATGGAGCTAGGCCAGTTGTACTTGATAATGAGGATCACCTGTTCACGCTCCGGTTTTAAGTCTCACAGAGGAGCGCAAGCATAAAAGGAGGAGTGACGACAGAGGAAAACGAGAGAGGATCAGGCCTGGATACTTGTTATGTTTGCTTTCAGTTTGGTGGCCGCAGGGGACTGCCTCCACCCATTTGTTTTCTGTTCATTTATTTAATACAATTATTTGAAGTTCTTCGGTTCTCCCCCTCCTCCTTCCCAATGACCAGGAGCCCATCAAACTTCATTACACATATGGAATTTTCCAGTTATGTATCAACAACAAATCTATTAATAATAATAATATTAATAATAATAATTCATTTTATTTGTAAATGGCAGCTTTCTGGACACCCAAGGTCGCCTTAAAACCGTTAATAAAACGTTGCCAAACTAAATTTTAAATGCATGTAAGGAGTTGCAGGTACAAACACATCGTGAGTAAAAAATAAAAAGATAAAGGATAATCAAAAGAAAGCCTGCCTAAAAAGATGGGTCTTGACATGACATTTAAAAGTTTGAAGACTATCACTGCTCCTTAGGTCCAGGGGAAATGAGTTCCATAGCCAAGGGACTGTGGAGCTAAAAGATCTGGCTCCCATTGTGCTTAATCGAGTGCGAGGTGGCATCAGGGAGAAAGAGATGGTAATCTAAGAGTGCGAAAAGGAGTGTAAATATGGAGAAATTCAATGAGATATTGAGGAGCAAGATTATGAAGTGCCCTAAAAGTGAGAAGTAGTATTTTAAAATCAATACGAAACTTTACCGGAAGCCAGTGAAGCTGGAGAAGAGTGGTGTGACATGCTCGTGAGTCTAGTCCTAGAGAAGACATGAGCTGCATGGTTCTGAACCAGTTGTAGTGTATGAAGAAGTTTATAAGGAAGCCTGGTGAGAAGTGCATTACAATAGTCTAGACGTTAAAGTGAGTAATGCATGGATGAGAATTGCTGTGTTATTGGTTGTGGAACGGAAGATGGAGACGAGTAATATTAGGTGGAAATATGCAGTACGCGTACTATTATTGATGTGACCCTCAAACGAGAGTGTGCTATCCAAGATGACACATAAGCAATTGACCTGCAGAGAGGGGTAAATTGTGCTATTATCAATATCTCTTGTAAAATTATCAGATTTATCCAAAACACTTTTAGTCCCAATGAGTCCAATATTAAATTGAACTGTATTTACGACAGAATAAAATGGGGGGGGGGACACCCACAAAATAAACAGAAATCATAGAGGCATTCACTGTAAATAAATATATATATTTTTTAAATATCAAGCCTAAGACATTTTTAAAGAGGACTTGAGACTAATTGGATTTGGTAGGTGTGCTTATACTCTCTTGTGTGGCACAAATTCAAATCTCTGTGTGCTTTCTTGTTTTTACTTGTTTCAGGTCATAAAAACATGACTTTCTTTTCGGCTTAGTCCCTTTATTAGTCAGTGGCCGCCACAGCGGAATGAACCGCCAGCTTATCCAACATATGTTTTACATAGCGGATGCCCTCACAGCTGCAACCCATCACTGGGAAACATCCATACACTTTCATACACATGCACTACGGACAGTTTAGCTTACCCAATTCACCTTTACCACATGCCAATGGCTATTTTTCCCCCAATATTTTTTTTTTTTGAGTTTGTATATCTTCATGTTGAACAGAAGACATAAACTCAAACAGCTCAACAAGAGGAGGATGTGTAAATGATGGCAGACTTTAAGTTTTTTGGGTGAACTATTCCTTAAATAAATACAACATAAACTTTAGAAGCCGTTTGTCATTACATTTTTTTTGATTTAGTTTAACTTGTTGCACTGAATTTAATTAAAAAAAACTTTTTAAACCAAAATGAAAATGTTGAATTAAAACCATTTCTTATCAATAGTATAATAACAATGTTGTCAGCCAGAATGTTTATTTCAGTACGTTGATGTACCTCCAGCTAAAATTTAAAAATAAATAGGGAGGGGGCTATTTTTTTGCATAGCATTTGTCATGGCAAACTAACAGTAAGAGGCACATGGTTAAGAATAATATCAAACTGGAATAGTCCACCAAACGCAGAAGCAAATTGTCAGACTTTGATTAAAGATTACCACAGCAAACTTTTTTCCCCGTGGAGTAACATGCACAGATTAATTGCTGCCTAAAGAAAAACAATGTGGCACTAGCAAAATAAACACTCTAAAGTTTGACTTCACACAGACTTTAAAATCAATGTCTATCATAATCTTCTTGTTTTGTCAGTTTGACATTCCTAACATCCTGAAACAGAGGAGGCAGTTAGCCAAGCTGGTGCTGGACTATGATTCTGCCCGGGCAAGGTAAAGTTTCTATTACACATATTGTTTTATTATATATCGTACCTGTATTTTTACCCACCTAACAACTGAAATGGTCTTTTCACAGGTGGTTGCAGGCGACCAAGTCAATAATCTCAGGAACAAACACACAAGCACTGACAGCCAAAGCAGACTCGCTTAAAGAAGAAGTCGACGAAGCTATGAACAAAATGGAGCTGTGTAAGGTACTGATGGGCAGACAAGCATAAACATGCCTTACTCTTATGAGTCGCTTTAGTTATGGATTTTAAAATATGGTGGCAGGGGTGTGAGAAGCATCTCACACCTCATTGGCTTGGTTTATTTATTCATTTATTAATTTTCCTTCGGCTTAGTCCCTATTTATCAGGGGTTGCCACAGCGGAATGAACAGCCAACTTATCCAGCATATGTTTTACACAGTGGACGCTCTTTCTGCTTCAAGCCAGTACTGGGCAACATCCATACACACTCATTCACACACATACACAATGGCCAATTTTGTTTATTCAATTCACCTCTAGTGCATGTCTTTGGACTTGTAGGGGAAACCGATGCACCCGGAGGAAACCCACGCAGAAACTCCACACAGAAATGCCAACTGGCCCAGCCATATTTGACCTTGTTGCTGTGAGGTGACAGTGCAAACCACTGAGCCACTGTATTGCCCTGGCTTGGTTTATGAATATTATATAGATGACATACTGTAGCTTTTGCATGGCTGTCCTAACAGATTTGCCAGAAAGAAGGTACTGCATGTGGGTTTTACTCATAGGAGAATTATATGAAATGGGGAAAAACACATGATGTACAATCAGATCTTACACGAACAACTACATTAACTTCACATTATTATTATTATTATTATTATGAGGCAAATTACACCAAGCTGAGTATAAAACTCATGCTTTTAGCCTTGGATTTGCCCCACTCAACATATATATAGGATTCGCCCCACTCAACACACACACACATATATATACATACATACATACATACATACATACATACATATATATACATATACATATATATACATATATATACATATATATATATAGAGAGAGAGAGAGAGAGAGAGAGATACACTCATACATACATACATGCATACATAGATAGATAGATACATATAGATATATACACTAGATATCGCATATTCACCATGTGTATGCGTCAATAGCGCTGCCACTTTGTACAGCTCCCAGGACAAATGTCATTCAACTGCACTAGTCAAGACTAAAGTCAATGTGAAGATGCTAGATAAATGCGCATAAAAATAGGTGGATAAAAACATAGCTATTGACATCCAGTGGAAAAAATACACTGTAAGTCAAAGACTACCGGTTTCTTTTCTCTTTTGTGTTGTCGAAAAATAAAAATTCTGTCATCGTTTACTTACTCTTGACTTGTTCCAAACCTGTTCTGGGTGAGTAAACGATGACAGAATTTACATTTATGAGTGAACTATTAATATAAGAAACAAAAATCTCCCAAATCAGTCTGAAATCAGCCCAGACATTAGTTTAGTTTAATACTAAATTCATCCGACCTGTAGTCAAACTGTTGAGGTACACTATGCTGACTGATTTATGATTTGGTGATTGTTTTAACTTCAAAAATTCAATTGTATAATTGTGTTATAATTATAAAGAAGTTTTAACTCCAACAGAAGTCCTTTTTTCCCCCTCACAACAGTTAAGACTGTGCGTGTGTGCTCCTGTACAGCACCGCTTTGAATGCCAGAGAACGCGTTACTGATAAAACATATAGCTGAGTACAAGCCAATCTAGATAAAAGCATCTGCCAGAAGCATAATGTAATGTTGCATAATTTAATGTAGCATAATTTGTCAAGAGGTTAACCACAGTGCTTATTCCCTGTAATATCCAATTTCAATCTCTGCACAGTCAAACGCAATGCAGATTCTTATTTTTATTTTTTCAGGATCAACTTTCAGCAGACATGTACAACTTCTTCTCAAAGGAGGCAGACTATGCCCGCTACTATGTAATGGTAAGAAGCCTTTTGTTTGTCATCCGCTGATTGAATAACTCAGTTGCTATGTTTATCCCTGTTCAGTTCCATGTTTATTCTGCCCATTGTTCGTTCTGCTGTGTGTCAATGTCTGCTCTGTTCTCAGTTATTAGAGGCACAGGCGGATTACCACAGAAAATCTCTCACCTTGCTCGAGAGCGTCCTGCCAAACATTCAGGCTCAACAAGGTGACAACACACATTCTTGATGTTTCTTAGAAACTGACAATTCTATCAGTGAAACTTTTTAGTGACTAATAGGCAACTGCAAAAACACACTGCATGTTTTTCGAATCACTGGCAACGTTCATAGTGCTGATAAATAAAGCTGTCATTTGCTTTTTAGTGCTTAATACTGTTTTACACACAGACACTCCTCATTTATAGGAGTAACATCCAGTGTTGGGTAAATTGCTTCAAGAAGTTCAAAGTAATGAACTTCTAATTACATAATTTTAAATTTAAATTATCTAAATTACTTGTCTGAAAAGTAATTTATTTACTGAATAAAGATTTAAATGTTTTTACTCAAAACTACTGAAAATCTCTGTGAATCTCGACAAAATATGTCACAATTTTGTAACCTTTTTTACAAAATTTTATGTTTTTACTTCTAAAATCTTGTCTAAATCTGAGGTCCGTTCTTCTTACGTGGATTACTCGGTTACAGGGTGTCCGTGGGGTCTTAAAAAGTATTAAAAGTTGATAAATCAGTTATGAGAAAATTAAGACCCTTAAATGTTATTAAAAAGTCTTAATTGTGTTTTTGCGAGTTCTTAAATTTTGTCCAAGCGTTGTCCAAAGTGTTTCTAAATGACTCCAAAAAAGCATAAATATATATTTTTTCTCCTAATATTAACAACTGCATGCTCAATCCACAAGATTAGTTCAGGCCGGGGCACGTCTGGCCTCCGTCCGGGTGTTGTCACGTAATTTGTGACAAACGCGGTAAGGTGATGTGGTGCTCTCCACATGTAGCGAAACCATAAGTTTGTGTACTCCTGGTTAGAGAAAGACTTGTTTAAACAGTGGCTGAAGCCTGTCGCTGAAAACAACCATGTAATTTATTCTTTCAAGCTTTGTTTCTTCTGAGCTTATCTGAGTTCTGTTGCATGGTTGTGCTCCATTGATTTATTTAACAACAACTGTTTATTAACAACTGTTTATTAAGTTAAAGGCTTGATACTAATTAGAAGTGGCGATAAGGTCTTAAAATATTAAGAAGGTCTTTGAAAAGTCTTAAAACGGTATTAAAATTACCTTTAGGATTCCTGCATATACACTGAATTAGCTGGATTTGGTTATTGACGGTTTGACACAATCCAGGATAATTTCATTCAGTAACACTTTATAATAACTACACACTATAAATCATTTATTAACCATTAGCAAATAGTAAATTCATTATCTGTTAAGCATTAACTCTACATTAATAAGCGTTAGTAAGCAGTTTATAACTGCAGCTACAAATGCTCTATTCTTGACTTACAAACATATTTATAATGTGCTTAATAATTGTACTTTCATACTTTAAGGATTTATTTTTCATTACTAAATTAAGTATCGCATTATTTACAAACCATTTGTATTTAAAAGTAGTTGAGGGTTTTTAGAATAATTCAGTATGAGTTAGTAAATGATTAATAAACTATTAAAATCAATGTTTATATGTCTTATTATTCAGGCATATATTAAGGGTTACTATGTATGTTAATAAATGCTTTATTAACTCAACTTCATCTAGTTTTGTGACCTAATCTAAAGTGAGGACTATTTATGCTTTATAAATCCCTTATAAATGACAAATAAAGACTCAGTTAAATTCTAAACAGGAAAAATGACATTATTCATTTCTTTTCGTTTAAAGATACACAAATAAAACTACTTCAAATGAAAAATAAATCTTTGCAACCTTATCTAAAATAAAATAACTGTAGAGTTTAAACATTGCGTCTTATATTGTTAAATTATTATATTGTTGTTGTTGTTTTATGTCGTATTTTGACACTCCTGTTATTTTGAAACATTTAAAGTTTTAAATGTTTAAACTTTACAGTAATTTTATTTTTTAGAAAAGATTGCAAAAATTATTGTTCATTTGATTCCGAGCCTTTATTTGTCATTTATAAGGGATTTATAAAGCATAAATAGTCCTCACTTTAGATTAGGTCACAAAATTGCGTGTAGTTGAGTTAATAAAGCATTTATTAACATATTAGTTAAATATTAGTATATGCCTGAATAATAAGATATGTAAATGTTGATTTCAATAGTTTATTAATCATTTACTAACTCATTCTGAATGATCCTAAAAACCTCCGACTACTCTTAAATACAACTGGTTTGTAAATAATGCAGTACTTAATTTAGTAATGAAAAATAAATCATTAACTAAGTATGAAAATACAATTATTAGGCACATTATATCTGTGCTTATAAGTCAAGAATAGAGCATTTGTAGCTGCAGTTATAAACTGCTTACTAACGTTTATTAATGTAGAGTTAATGCTTAACAAATAATGAATTCACTAGATGCTAATGCTTAGTAAATGATTCATAGTGTGTAGTTTTTATAAAGTGTTATTTCATTCTTCAAAAATCATCCGAAAGTTCTTGTCATAGTCTGGTAGCACACCTTTACCAATATCAATGCTTTTTTGATGCAAAATTAATTTCTACAGCCAGTTATTTCTCACGCCAAATAAGAAACTTGATTAGGTCGAGGCTAATATGATAAAGAAAATCTTCTCTAATTGTAAAATGAAATAAATTGCTAAATACTTTTGACTCGACACATGAAGCCCACAGCAAGTGTTAAGTTATTGCGTATCATATTTAACAAACCCTTTACTATGAATTTTATGTAATTTTGCTCACATCTATAATTGAATATTAATCAGATGATGTCATAATGCTGCTGTGTCGTCAGCCAATTGCATTGCTGATCATGATTTTGAGGATTGATAGATCTGTCCTTCATAACGTACGCAGAGATCCATTCATCCAGACATTTTAATCTGATTCGCAAACTTGTTTGAAGAACCAAATTAGCCTGTGGTCTGTTATCAAGATTAAAAGATCCAGGATTTGTCAAATCATCTTAGATCATTTAAGCGAGGTACGAAGAACGGACCCCTGGTCTTTAAGCTTTATTTAAAAAAATAATACTTAAGCATTTTAATAACAAATATAATATTATTTAGTTAAGAAACACAAATACTCTGCTAAAAAAGTTTTTGTTAAATATTATATGTGTAAAACATGAAACTTTTAAAGCAGTGACACCATTTTCATTGACTTTTTTTTACTTGTTTTTAAAAACATTATGCAAATATCACTTTTGTAAGGGGTTTAAACACAGTTGTGTGGCAACAGTGTATGAATATAGCCACCCTCTATGGTAAACAATGATTAAGTCTATTTTCTATAATCACACTTGATAAAAACAGTCTGCAGTTTGTAACCCTGATCTCTTTTGAAAAGAAGTGCTGGGATCACAGTCTCGTTTAAATTTAAAGTGACAGTCAACAAAATGAATCAAAGCCTAAAAGGGGTACTTTCAAAAAGTGTGATATATTGTCCTGAAACTTCACGACATCGCAAAATCAGAGTCTTATTTTACATCTTGTAAAAAGAGGCATGATAGGTCCCATTTAAAGGGCACATAGGTTACCCCTTTTTTATATTTAATATAAGTCTTTTGTGTCCCCAGAATGTGTCTGTAAAGTTTCAGCTTAAAACACCCATCAGATTATTTATTATAGCTGTTTGAAGTGTCTATATTATAGCTGGAAATATAGCTGGAGTTTTGCTGTTTAAAACATGCTCTGCTTTAAAACATTTTAAACTTGTAAAACTCACTCTTGATCACGTTTGATGATTGATTGATGATCCTAGCGAACTGAACAGACCTTTTATTCCCGGCTGTTTTGCGCTCGTCCTCTCTTGTTGATATGATTATACATGTGACTACCGGACATGTTAATGCGCGCAGCTGTCAATCAATATTGGTGGGCGGGGGGACCGCACTCCTACGTAAAGTTGCGGTCGATCTGAAAACAGCTTCAATTGGTCCACCGTTTTTATGTTGTTACATTTGGAAAAAAAAAGGACTGGGTGTGTTTATTTCACCTCAATATGACAGTTTATACACTATACTTACACACATTTCTGTCTAAACAGCTTGAAAAGTACATTTTTCACCATAGGTGCCCTTTAAGCACATGCAATTTCTTGCCAGATGTAACTTTTAGTTTAAACAAATATTCTGCAAAACATATTTACATAACAAAAGTAAAATGTCTCTGCTTCTCTAAATTGATTTATATAGAACTGCTAAATTTAATTGCTGTAATTAAGGGAAGTACATTATAAGTAACTTTAATATGTTTAATAATGAATAGTAATCAGTGGATAAGTAATTTAATTAAAGTAGTTACTTTGTAAAACATTACACCCAACCCTGTTGACAACCTCATTCTACAACTGAATTTCCAGTAGTGAGAACTGCATCTATAACAATTCCAAGCAGTGAGTGGAGAACCAAAATAAACATCTGTTATGATTAATATTGCATGTAAAACATGTGTCTGTTTTTAATGCACCAAATGAAAAATCTGACTACAAATCTTGACTCATTTATGTTGTCAGATCTTTTTAGAAAATAAACATAACCACGATGTTACACCCCGTCTAGGGGTAACGACGCTACATGAATGGGAAAACTGCACACATAACGCTGCTTAAGAAAATAAAAGGGATTTTATTTTCACAGTGGTTTTCTCAAACAAAATTTGTCTCTTTTTTTTCAACTTCAGGGGCTGACTAAGCCAAAATAATAAACAAAGCCATCTAAATTCAAATTCTCTCTAAATTTCCTATTTTCAGCAAAAGAAAATAAAATAAAATACACCTTCTTACCTAACTCCCTTGTCCACAAAAACAATCAATAAAAAGTAGGTAGAAAAGAAAATGGCGTCAAGCTCCTTGCTTACTATGTACAAATATTTTCAATCAGCAAAAAAATCCAAAAAGGGCATAACAGTAGTCAAAACAAATCCAAACTCCTATTTATCCAAAAATAAAAAGAAAATGCCAGACAGAATCTGGAAATTTTTTTTTTGCTATTTCTGGAGAGAATTTTGTAAAAAATCTGCAGATTTATGCAGAATGATTTTTAGGAATACCATAACTGAAAATGTAATATATGAAATCAACAAATAATACCTTTTTAACTTTTATTTAATGTCTACAATGCAAATCCAATTAGATCCACTTATTTGGTAAACACAAAGCAAGTCTCTCGTATAATATCTCTACTAAACGACAGAAGATATTACTTTACAAACTGTTTTGTAAATATATCATATGAACATTTTAATACTATTATTATTACATGACAATAGTATCAGTGAAATGAATTTAAAAACTGAATAAATATAAATTTACACACATTTACACAAGTAAATACACAGACTCTGTGGAAATCTGCGGCTTTCTGTGCACGCAGATTCCGTGTGAGCCTAGTCATGACCAATGCATCTGACTTGAACATCATAGCAGTCATACTAACTGTATAACGTATAAGACTGACATGTCATATTTACTTTTGAAGCTTCTATTGACATTTTAAGCTTGGAATGACTCTCTCATCATATTTTATAAAGTGTTTACTCTAAAAATTGTATTTTTTTGTAATATAGTCTATAGTCTGCAGATTTTCACTGCAGTAAAGATTTTTTTTTTTTTAAGTTTGAAGACATGTTTGAGTAATGTTATTCGCTATCAGAAAGTTATGTATTTGTTAGCACAAAGTTGCTAGGCAACAGAAACATGCATATTGAAGGCAAAAGTCGCAGACACTGAAATGCATGTGGTCGATTTGAACGTTATGGCTGTTCAAGGTTGAAATACACGACTCTTTTGTGTTTTGTAATTTTTTAAAAATTAATAAAAATGTTAGATTTGAAATGTATACACATTTAGGAAAAGTCACGGTACTATAGTTGTATGGGTTTTATTTTAACAAAGACACTCTAAATAAAAATAAAATTTAAAAACAAGTGTTAATGCAGAAACAAAGTAAAATGTATTATTTTATGAGACAAGACTAAATCTCTAACATTTTAGAGGCCTCTAACATAATGTTTTTTTTGGTTGCTATATTGTACTATTATATACTATATACTATTATCATTTTGGGGTCAGCTATCCCTTTAAGGAAGATTGTGTACTTAGAAGGTCATAATTTTCTCATGTCATCCTCAAATTGTTCTGAGCCATTTCTTTCATCTGCTGAGCACAAAAGAAAATATTTCAAGAATGTTGAAAACAGACCGTTTTGGTTCCCATTGAGTTTCATTTGATATTTTTACTGTAAATACAGTGGAAATCAATGGGAAGCAAAACGGTTTAGTTAGTAACATTCTTAAGAATATTATTTGTCTTGCACAGAAGACAAAAAGGTGTTCAGGTTTGAAACAATATGAGGGTGAATAAATCATGAGCTAATTTTTCGTTGAAGGGATACTTTACCCGAAAATGAACTTTTCCTCACTGTTTACTCCAAGGTGTCCGCTAAATTTTAGGCCTTTAAAAGTCTCAAATTTACAGAATTATTTTCATGTATGTCTCAATCATTTTAAACTTCTTAATTGTCTTAATTAGGTGTGCAAAGCTACCCAATCGTTTTTTACACATATCCAATCACCAACAATATAAAATCTCAATAAAACTTTTAGCAAAACTCTATTTATAATTAATACTGTAACAGTTTTTTTGTGCATACATTTAGTTTATTTAAGTTTTTATTTTTAAAGAGTTTATTTTTTAAGTTAGTATGTATACAACTATGGTCTGCTTGTTTTGACACATTATTTTAAATATATGGCTAAGACATAACTCATTAGAATTCATTTTTTGATGGGTCAAGTAAAAAAAATTATGCTGGGCCATTAAAAAATCCTTAGCATTAAGCCCTATATATGTCTAAAATGTAATTCTTGATGGCCTTGTTTTTTTATTTGACTTTGTGAAGCCTGCAGAAACCCTGTACTCGTCCTCAAATGCTTCTGAACTCCTCTGTTGAACACAAACAATGATATTTTAAAGAATGTTGGGAACCAGCAGCTAAAAAATACATTTAGCCTGATGTTGTTTTCCTGTGTGTTTTCTGTGCAGTCCACTCAGGCGCTTAATTGCTTTCGTTCTCATTTGTGCCTGTAAAACTGGCACTTAAGTGCTATAAATTGTTGTTGTTGTGATGTTTTCCTGCGGGCACACATGAGGCAAACAGACTTGAGATCCCAGCATGTGGACCATGAGTAATACTTCTCACATCTCTCCCACCTGGTTCATCTGCCTTTTTCAGAAACAGTAAGAAAACAAAAGACAGCTTGAAGAGTGGATGTCACAGCAGGACACAGTGTTTAGTTTATCTTCAAAGTAGATGAATTTTTCGTCTGCAAATCTATTGGTTATATTAATAGTCTAATCATTTCAGATGATATATCTAATCAGCAAGTGTTTTGTTCTGGACAGACTCGTGGAGTGAGAAGCCAGCTTTTGGAACGGCTCTGGACGAGCACCTGAAGCGCAGCAGCAGAGAGATCGCTCTGCCCATAGAGGCGTGTGTCATGATGCTGCTGGAGACGGGAATGAAAGAGGAGGTACATGAAATGTATTGGAAAATATTTTTGCATAATGTACTGTGATATAAAGAGACAGGGTTGTTTACTAAAAGGTTAGTTCACCCAAAATGAAAATCCATGATTTACTCACCCTCAAGGCATCCTTCCCACTTTGTTCTGGCCTCTGGCTTTTTTGATCTTACATAACATTCAGTTCAAGTCAGAATTATTAGCTCTCCTGAATTTTTAGGCCCATTGTATATTTTTTCACAATTTCTGTTTAACCAGAAGAAGATTTTTTTTTTCAACACATTGCTAAATATAATAGTTTTAAAAATTGATTTCTTTTATTTTTGCCATGATGACAGTAGATAATACTTTACTAGATATTTTTCAAGATACTTGCATTCAGCTTGAAGTGCAATTTAAAGGCTTAACTAGGTTAATTAGGCCAGTTAGGGTATTAGGCAAGTCATTGTATAACGATGGTTTATTCTGTAGACAATGGAAAAATATTGCTTAAGGGGTTCAATAATATTTACCTATTAAAAACTGCTTTTAAAAGATTCCTGGGAGAAAGATTTAGGCATTCAAATTACCAATGAGGACTGGGAAAAGTCTGTCATGGTCATAAGTACATGTTCTATTAACTCCAGACATCAACTAATCCAATATAAAGTAGTACATCGGCTTCATTATTCTAGGGTTAAACTTAATAAATTCTACCCCTCCATTTCCTCTAAATGTAACAAATGTGAATCTGCGGAAGGCTCTTTAGGACATCTTTTTTGGTCATGCCCAAAACTTTTTGAGTTTTGGAGCGAAATTTTCAACTTCTACTCTGAGGCTTATTCTTGTGACCTTGATCCAGCAATCGCTGTTTTTGGTTGGTCTGACTCACTTCGTGGGTTTAGTCATCAAATGAAAAAAGCTGTTCAATATGGAATGGTGTTAGCTAAAAAAATTATTCTTTATTTATGGAAAAAGCCATCAAAACCACTTTTTAAATCCTGGCTTTTAGAACTCTCTACCACTTTACATTTAGAGAGGTTAAGACACAATCTTTCTGATAACATTGCCGGCTTTGAAGCCACCTGGAAACCCTTTTTTAATTATTTATCAAATGCCCAGGATAACAGTTTAAAGGTATAACCCTGTTATCATCTACAAGATCACCATATTGCCTGCGCCCACTGGCCTAGATATAAATGTGTAACATTGTTGACCCATGTATAATATTGGAGGAACTGGTGTAATAATGGTTTAAAATCTTTTTTTCTGTCTTTTTTTTTATATATTTTTTTTCCCGTTGCTTCTGTTTTGTCTTTATAATCGTTGTTGCTTTCTGTATCGCTCTGTGTTGTTATAAGAAAATAAAATATAATATTCAAAAAAAAAAAACTGCTTTTATTCCAGCCAAAATAAAATAAGACTTTCTCTTTAAGAAAAAATATGATCGAAAATACTGTGAAAATTTCTTCTTCTGTTAAACATCATTTGGGAAATATTTTTAAAAAAGAAAAGAAAATGTCACAAGAGGTCTAATAATTTTCACTTCAACTGTACCTTGGAATGTTGCGACTGACCAGTCTAAATCAAGTATTACAGACAGCCTCGTAGGAGTGTCAAAATGAATTGTTTCTTTGGTGCACCGCAGTGTAGACGCAGACAGTTCAGTATCGGTTCAGTAATAGATACTAACCGGTTATTACATACTGCCACCATTTATCTCATATGCATAAATGGTGCAGCTCTGCACGAGACGTTTGGTCAGCGGAGAAATTAAAATGGTCGTGCCCAACTGAGTCTGGTTTCTCTCAAGGTTTTTTTTTTCTTCACTTCTGCCATTAGTGAAGTCTTTTTTTTTCCCTCTCCGCTGTCGCCTCTGGCTTGCATGGTTCGGGATCTATAGAGCTGCGCATCGTTGGATTTGCTCTTCAATATTTGGACTCTCAGTA